>NC_136268.1:136658266-136682713 GCF_964187855.1 Myxine glutinosa
ATTGGTGGTTGAATTCAGTGTCCAGATATGCAAATCCTCTTAAAATTTCAATTCAATCGTACGGAAATTGAGGTTTTTAGAGATTTGGCCCATGTAGACCTTTTGGCCAATGTTGACCTAAATATAATTGGTGGTTGAATTCAGTGTCCAGATATGCAAATCCTCTTAAAATTTCAAGTCAATTGGATGAAAATTGAGGATTTCAGAAATCTGGGCTATGTTGACCTTTTGGCTTGGTTGATCTAAAATATAATTGGTGGTTGAATTCAGTGTCCAGATATGCAAATCCTCTTAATATTTCAAGTCAATTGGATGAAAATTTAGGATTTTAGAAATCTGGGCTATGTTGACCTTTTGGCTTGGTTGATCTAAAATACAATTGGTGGTTGAATTCAGTGTCCAGATATGCAAATCCTCTTAATATTTCAAGTCAATTGGATGAAAATTGAGGATTTTAGAAATTTGACAAAGTTGGTAACCTTTGGCCTATGTTGACCTATTGACATTTTGACCCCAAAAACAATATGCTTCTTGCTTATGACCAACCCTACCATTTGGTGAGGTTTCGTGAAGATCGGTGGAAAAATGTGACCTGTAGGCAACTGACATACAGACAAATAGACAAACAAACAAGAAGACTTCACATGCAGGGCATGATAATTGCAAAATACGTCCCCCCCCCCCCCCCCCCCCCACGAAAAAAAGGTTACAATTGATCCAGAAAATTGTCCATTTCATTTTTAGATGAAACAATTTTTAGATGAAAATTGATGATTTTGGAAGTTTGACCTTTGACCATTTGACCTCAAAATAGTTGGTTTCCCAATTCAGTAAGGCAATATGCAAATGCTGTTAAATTTTCAAGACAATCGGATGAAAATTGAGTTTTTCAGATGAAAATTGATGATTTTGGAAGTTTGACCTTGAGTTGACCTTTGACCTAAAATAGTATGTTTCAAAATTTTGTGACCCAATGTGCAAATGCTGTTCAATTTCCAAGTCAATCGGATGAAAATTGACGGTTTTTCAGATAAAAATTGATGATTTTGAAAGTTTGACCTTGACATGACCTTTGACCTTAAAATCAACAGGCTTCTCAATTTTGACGACCTCTACAACTTGGTGAACTTTTATGACAATCAGTTTAGAATTGTGACCTGTAGGCCAGTGACACACAAATAAACAGACAAACAGACAGAATAACGCACAAGACCAACCAATATACTTGAAAAATCTTTGATTTTCACAAGTTATAAAATATCACTGATAGACCGACACTTGGCAAAAGAGAACTCAGTAGAGCATCCTTTTGACTTCAAAAATAATTCGTGGTTGAATTCAGCAGTGACGTGATATGCAAATCATTTTCAAAGTTTAAGTTTGCTTAAACAAACTAATTGATCATTGATCGGTTTAAGTTAATCTGATGAAAATTGACAATTTTTGAAATTTGGCCTATGTTGACATTTTGGCCTATGTTGACCTCAAAAAATAGTTTGTGGTTGAATTCAGTTCCCTGATATGACAATCCTTTTCAAATTTCCAGTCAATCGGATGAAAATTGAGGATTTTAGGAATTTCAAAAGAGTGGTTGACCTTTGGCCTATGTTGACCTATGTTGACCTCAAAAGTAGTTGTTGGTTGAATTCAGTTAACTAATATGTAAATCGCATTCAATTTGCAAGTCAATCGGATGAAAACTGAGGATTTTAGAAATTTGAAATTGTTGTTGACCTTTGGCCACTTTTGACCTTTTGGCCTATGCTGATCTCAAAAATAGTTGGTGGTTGAATTCAGGTAGCCGATATGAAAATCCTATTAAAATTTCAAGTCAAATCAAATTTCAAGTTAACTATTAGTACAGGAATTATAAACATTTCCAACCAACCACACACTATATAAAATAAATAAACAAATCCTTGCAATTACACCTTTATTACCTTTATTTGCTGCAATATCAAGGGCCTTTGATTGCGAAATGACACAAACATGGCCACAAAATAGGTCTTACCCAGTGAGAACATTCACATTGGATGTAATAACATGGAAACAGTAAAGGCTGGGGGTAAATGATCCAGAAAATGCAAAAACCTGGTGCAGTGGATCTCCCAGTTATTACACAAGAATTCCCGAATTGATTCACAGCGGTCTCGTGGAATGCCGCTTGCACAATATCATGAAGTCGTGTTTGATTGTTCGTTTAGTGTCCGGGTCGATGGAACCGAAAGACCTCTAAGAAAATGGTTCGTATTTGGTAATACCATTCTGACAACCCACAATGCATTTCATCTATCCCTCGGTGATTGGTTGCCTAGTCCAATCAAAGATGTCCTCTCTTTTTCTTTTTTTTCCGACAGTAACCACTAAAGGAAAGCTGTGCCGAGGTCCCGAGCCGGTCTCACAACGGGTAAGGGGGTCCTATGGGAGTAATTCCATCTGGAGAACCGCGGGTGCCATTTGCTGCAGGTTGCCATGGATACAGTGCTTTTTGCCTTTCTCTTTTTTTTCTCGTTTTATCTACCCTTCCCTCGCTCGAGCTTTATAAGATCCTTCCAAAGGACAGTGAGCGTTTGTTTATCGCCTGCAATCACGACGCATACAATGGAAGGACGTGTCACTGTTACAATTCCGCGACCTGAGGTCTACTGCAGCAGCCATTGAAGACGATGTTAGGCCATGCGGTTTAAACAGGTCCACTTAAGCAAAGGCCTTAATGTTGTTAGTGGAAGAATAGAGAGAGGATGGGAAGAAAAGTACAAGTTAGAGGGTTTGGCCAGGTATGTTTAATGGAGCATAAAATATTGGGAGTAGGGTGGTGAGCTGGCCTGTTGCTCTAATAATGAGATGTGATGGTGAGATGGTGGTGTACAGGTGGTGGTGGTGGTGGTGGTGATGGAGGTGGTGGTGATGGTGGTGGTGTACAGGCCTACTGGAAAGTTGAAGCAGTGGCATGAATAAGGAGGACGGAATGAATGAACAAGAAGAGGAGAGGCCATTTGGGGTGTATCACATCAAAGGCTTCAAAATATGTGCTGCTTCCTTGCTTGACCCTCAGCATTTAAAAGGACAGGGCATGGACAAACAACCACAGCTTGCCAATAGGCTTACTAGTGCAGGCTTTGAAGGGCCTAAAGGCCTCCACCTGTGTCGATGTTCCTTGTATGGGGATTCATTAGCACGTTCCCTGCACAGCAGGAGACGGAGTTTTGAAATCACCTCTGTGTGTCTGTCTGTGTTTGTATGTGTGTGTGTCTGTCTGGGCTGTAACTTATTTACCATTTGAAGTTTGTGATCAAATTTTGAACAAATATTTATTATGAGAATATGGAGGAAGCACATTTTAATTTGGTCAAAAGGTCAAAGGTCAGCGTCACATAAAATCATCAATTTTTATCCAATTGACCTGTCATTTAAATTTACCAGTTGGGTTTTGTGTTCAAATTTTCAACAAAGCTTTATCTTACTATAATTCACCAAATGTCCATTCGTCTGTCTCTCTGTTCGTCCGTTCAAATGTACCGCAAAAACGGCTGAACCGATCGCAACGATATTTTGGGTGGGTAATCCTGGGATCTCCAGGAGTAAAATAGGCTATTTCGTTTTGCAAATTTCAGCTTTAATCTCCTGTATTCTCAGGTTTGGACTCCCGCATAACGTTATTTTCCCGGGTGCCACACAAACGGCTGCACCAATCGCTGCACAGCTGCACTGATCGGCTGCACCGATCGGACTCGGTGACCTCGGACAGAGACCTTTTATAAGGACATGGGTTGAATCCCTGTTTGAGAGAATGCCAACCCCCTCCGCGCCATCACGGTTGTCTCTCCAACTCACAATCCCACAAGATATGCAGAAAGGACGACCCAAAACCAATTATCTTCTTTTTGATTCGTATATAAACATCATGAAAAGTAAATAATGACATCGGCCAAAGTTCAAACAACGTGGGTTTAACCTCCACATGAGAGAATTCCACATAGCTATTTGGGCGGTGTATAAGCTAACAGATCGCTGTCTCCATCGATCTTGCCGAGGCCGTAACACCTATCGGCTCAAAATCCTTTTAACTGTTGACTTGGTAGTTTTTTAAATGAAGGAAACATTAACAATGTTGTTAAAAGTTTATTTTGTGATTAATTTGTGATTGGAGTTATGTTGTTTGGAATGAAAAAAAGAGATATCGAGTTCAAGTAAACGACGACATGCCGTGATGGTTTCTACTTTCTGAATGTGAACTTCGCGGATCACCATATGCAGATTCACCACAGACCCACGATCGATGTTTCTATATGTGAACGTACCCGTTTATTTGCGAACGGGTACGTTTTTCATGGAAATCCTTCACGAACTTGCTGTCCATGTCTGACGTGCGACTGAAGGTGCTACAGGAATGTGGAATTTATTGGTTTCATGCTTTAGCATTCGCTGTATCTGCATTGCCTGTTTGCTTCTGGCCTCCCACCCGTGCATAGCACGGTTATCTCACTATTTGTGATAATACGGGGAAGGCAAATTAATAATTTTGTCAAAATGTCAAAGGTCAGCGTCACATAAAATCTTCAATTTTCATCCAATTGACCTGAAATTTAAATTTACCATTTGAGTTTTGTGATCAAATATTCAACAAAGCTTTATTATGAGAATATGGAGAAGGCAAATTAATAATTTGGTCAAAAGGTCAAATGTGAGTGTCACATAAAATCGTCAATTTTCATCCAATACACCTGAAATTTTAAGAATTTGCATATTGGGTCAATGGATTGGTTCATCAATCAAAAACTAGAAGCTGATTGTTTATTTTAGATCAAAAGGTCAAAGGTAAATATTCTGTAAAATCACCAATTTCCACCTGATTGATCTGAAATTTCAAGAATTTGCATATCGGGTCACTAAATTGGTTCACTAATCAAAAGGTATGATTCAATTGTTTTTTTTAGATCAAAAGGTCAAAGGTCAAGGTTGCATAAAATCGTCAATTTTCATCCAATTCACTGAGAATTTTAAGAATTTGCATATTGGGTCACATAATTGGTTCACCAATTAAAATCTAGAAGCTGATTATTTTTAGCTGATTGTGGTGGGTCTAGAAGCTGATTTAAAGCTCAAAGACCAAGGCTGCATAAAATCATAAATTTTCATTTTGTGTTTTTACCCTCGACTGAGGAGAAGGTATTGCATTTGAGTCCGTTTGTTACTTGCCGGAAAAGATTCCGGCAAGTATGTTGATCGGTTGGTTTGTCTGTCCGTCTGTTTGTCTGTGCGCAGCACTACGTCTACACAGTTGCATGTAGAATCGCCAAACTTTGCATACATATTTATCTTGCACTGGAATAGACTGTGCCCAATTTTTAACTCTCTCAGCCCAATGCCTCCATTATGACGTCATAATTCGACAAGTATAAAACTTCATCCGATCAAGATGAAATTTCTTGAGCATCATCAAGGAATAAATTAGTTTAGAAAATAAATAATGATGACGTCATCAGTCACGTGGTTCCGCCGCCATATTTGTCCAAAATATCCGATAAAAAAGTACATTCCGGCAAGTCATCGGTCTCTGACCGATTTTTCATCTGTTTGTTACTTGCCGGAAAATTTTTTCCGGCAAGTATGTTGATCTGTTCGTTTGTTACTTGCCGGAAATTTTTTTCCGGCAAGTATGTTGATCTGTTCGTTACTTGCCGGAAAAATTTTCCGGCAAGTATGTTGATCTGTTCGTTTGTTTGTCTGTTTGTCTGTTTGTCTGTTTGTCTGTTTGTCTGTCTGTTTGTCTGTCTGTTTGCAGCACTGCGTCTACACCGTTGCACGGAGAATCGCCAAACTTTGCACACATATTGGTCTTGCCCTGGAATAGACTGTGCCCAATTGATGACGTCATCGGTGACGTGGTTCGGCCGCCATCTTGGAAAAACCGAAAAACTTTGCACTTCTATATCTCCGAAAGTACTGAACAGAAAAAATTGAGACATGGCTCATTGTAAAGAACTCTAGATGGGGAATAAAATATGTTAATGATGACGTCATTGGTCACGTGGTTCGGCCGCCATCTTGGAAAAACCGCAAAACTTTCTATATGTAGAATCTTTCTATACGTAGAATAGCCAAACTTTGCACACTTATTTGGCTTGCCCTCTAATATACTGTGCCCAAATGATGACGTCATCGGTCACGTGGTTCGGCCGCCATCTTTGAAAAAATTTGCACCTCCATATCTCCGAAAGTGCTGAATAGAAAAAATTGAGACATGGCTCATTGTAAAGAACTGTCCATGGGGAATAAAATATGTTAATGATGACGTCATCAGTCACGTGGTTCGGCGGCCATCTTGGAAAAACCGAAAAAAAATTGCACCTCTATATCTCCGAAAGTACTGAACAGAAAAAATTGCTACATGGCTCATTGTAAAGAACTCTCCATGGGGAATAAAATAAGTAAATGATGACGTCATCAGTCACGTGGTTCGGTCGCCATCTTGGAAAAACGGCAAAACGTTGCGCCACTATATCTCCAAAAGTGCTGAACAGAAAAAATTGAGACATGGCTCATTGTAAAGAACTCTCCATGGGGAATAAAATATGTTAATGATGACATCATCAGTCACGTGGTCGGCCGCCATCTTGGAAAAACGGCAAAACTTTGCACCACGAAATCTCCAAAAGTGCTGAACAGAAAAAATTGAGACATGGCTCATTGTAAAGAACTCTCCATGCAGAATAAAATAGGTTAATGATGACGTCATATGTCACGTGGTCGGCCGCCATCTTGGAAAAACGGCAAAACTTTGCACCTCCATATCTCTGAAAGTACTGAATAGAAAAAAATTGAGACACGGCTCATTGTAATGAACTCTCCATGGGGAATAAAATATGTTAATGATGACGTCATCAGTCACGTGGTCGGCCGCCATCTTGGAAAAACCGAAAAACCTAGCACCTCCATATCTCCAAAAGTCCTGAATAGAAAAATTGAGGCATGGCTCATTGTAAAGAACTCTCCATGGGGAATAAAATATGTTAATGATGACGTCATCAGTCACGTGGTCGGCCGCCATCTTGGAAAAACGGAAAAAATTTAGCACCTCCATATCTCCGAAAGTGCTGAATAGAAAAAATTGAGACATGGCTCATTGTAAAGAACTCTCCATGGGGAATAAAAGATGTTAATGATGACGTCATATGTCACGTGGTTCGGCCGCCACCTTGGAAAAACCGAAAATTTTTGCACCTCCATATCTCTGAAAGTGCTGAATAGAAAAAGTTGAGACATGGCTCTTTGTAAAGAACTCTCCATGGGGAATAATATATGTTAATGATGACGTCATCGGTCACGTGGTTCGGCCGCCATATTTGTCCTAAATGGCCGATAAAAAAGTACATTCCGGCAAGTCCTCGGTCTCTGACCGATTTTTCATTACTTGCCGGAAAAATTTTCCGGCAAGTATGTTGATCTGTTCGTTTGTTTGTCTGTTTGTCTGTTTGTCTGTTTGTCTGTTTGTCTGTCTGTTTGTCTGTCTGTTTGCAGCACTGCGTCTACACCGTTGCACGGAGAATCGCCAAACTTTGCACACATATTGGTCTTGCCCTGGAATAGACTGTGCCCAATTGATGACGTCATCGGTGACGTGGTTCGGCCGCCATCTTGGAAAAACCGAAAAACTTTGCACTTCTATATCTCCGAAAGTACTGAACAGAAAAAATTGAGACATGGCTCATTGTAAAGAACTCTAGATGGGGAATAAAATATGTTAATGATGACGTCATTGGTCACGTGGTTCGGCCGCCATCTTGGAAAAACCGCAAAACTTTCTATATGTAGAATCTTTCTATACGTAGAATAGCCAAACTTTGCACACTTATTTGGCTTGCCCTCTAATATACTGTGCCCAAATGATGACGTCATCGGTCACGTGGTTCGGCCGCCATCTTTGAAAAAATTTGCACCTCCATATCTCCGAAAGTGCTGAATAGAAAAAATTGAGACATGGCTCATTGTAAAGAACTGTCCATGGGGAATAAAATATGTTAATGATGACGTCATCAGTCACGTGGTTCGGCGGCCATCTTGGAAAAACCGAAAAAAAATTGCACCTCTATATCTCCGAAAGTACTGAACAGAAAAAATTGCTACATGGCTCATTGTAAAGAACTCTCCATGGGGAATAAAATAAGTAAATGATGACGTCATCAGTCACGTGGTTCGGTCGCCATCTTGGAAAAACGGCAAAACGTTGCGCCACTATATCTCCAAAAGTGCTGAACAGAAAAAATTGAGACATGGCTCATTGTAAAGAACTCTCCATGGGGAATAAAATATGTTAATGATGACATCATCAGTCACGTGGTCGGCCGCCATCTTGGAAAAACGGCAAAACTTTGCACCACGAAATCTCCAAAAGTGCTGAACAGAAAAAATTGAGACATGGCTCATTGTAAAGAACTCTCCATGCAGAATAAAATAGGTTAATGATGACGTCATATGTCACGTGGTCGGCCGCCATCTTGGAAAAACGGCAAAACTTTGCACCTCCATATCTCTGAAAGTACTGAATAGAAAAAAATTGAGACACGGCTCATTGTAATGAACTCTCCATGGGGAATAAAATATGTTAATGATGACGTCACCGGTCACGTGGTGGGCTGCCATCTTGGAAAAACGGCAAAACTTTGCACCACGAAATCTCCAAAAGTGCTGAACAGAAAAAATTGAGACATGGCTCATTGTAAAGAACTCCCCATGGGGAATAAAATATGTTAATGATGATGTCATATGTCACGTGGTTCGGCCGCCATCTTGGAAAAACGGCAAAACTTTGCACCTCCATATCTCTGAAAGTACTGAATAGAAAAAATTGAGACATGGCTCATTGTAAAGAACTCTCCATGTGGAATAAAAAATGTTAATGATGACGTCATCGGTCACGTGGTTCGGCCGCCATCTTGGAAAAGCTTTGCACCTCTATATCTCCGAAAGTGCTGAACAGAAAAAATTGAGACATGGCTCATTGGAAAGAAATGTCCATGGGGCATAAAATATGTTAATGATGACGTCATAGGTCACGTGGTTCGGCCGCCATCTTGGAAAAACCGAAAAACTTTACACCTCCATATCTCCGAAAGTGCTGAACAGAAAAAATTGAGACATGGCTCATTGTAAATATCTCTCCATGGGGAATAAAATATGTTACTGATGACGTCATCAGTCACGTGGTTCGGCCGCCATCTTGGAAAAACCGAAAAACTTTGCACCTCCATATCTCCGAAAGTGCTGAATAGAAAAAATTGAGACATGGCTCATTGTAAAGAACTCTCCATGGGGAATAAAATATGTTAATGATGATATCATCGGTCACGTGGTTCGGCCGCCATCTTGGAAAAACCGAAAAACTTAGCACCTCTATGTGTCCAAAAGTGCTGAATAGAAAAAATTGAGACATGGCTCATTGTAAAGAATCCTCCATGGGGAATAAAATATGTTAATGATGACGTCATCGGTCACGTGGTTCAGCCGCCATCTTGGAAAAACCGAAAAACTCTGCACCTCCACATCTCCAAAAGTCCTGAATAGAAAAAATTGAGGCATGGCTCATTGTAAAGAACTCTCCATGTGGAATAAAAAATGTTAATGATGACGTCATCGGTCACGTGGTTCGGCCGCCATCTTGGAAAAGCTTTGCACCTCTATATCTCCGAAAGTGCTGAACAGAAAAAATTGAGACATGGCTCATTGGAAAGAAATGTCCATGGGAAATAAAATATGTTAATGATGACGTCATAGGTCACGTGGTTCGGCCGCCATCTTGGAAAAGCTTTGCACCTCTATATCTCCGAAAGTGCTGAACAGAAAAAATTGAGACATGGCTCATTGGAAAGAAATGTCCATGGGGAATAAAATATGTTAATGATGACGTCAGATGTCACGTGGTTCGCCCGCCATCTTGGAAAAACGGCAAAACTTTGCACCTCTATATCTCCAAAAGTGCTGAGCAGAAAAAATTGAGACATGGCTCATTGTAAAGAACTCTCCATGGGGAATAAAATATGTTAATGATGACATCATCTATCACGTGGTTCAGCCGCCATATTTGTTCTAAATGGCCGATAAAAAAGTACACTCCGGCAAGTCCTCGGTCTCTGACCGATTTTTCATTTGTTACTTGCCGGAAAAATTTTTCCGGCAAGTATGTTGATCTGTTCGTTTGTTTGTTACTTGCCGGAAAAATTTTTCCGGCAAGTATGTTGATCTGTTCGTTTGTCTGTCTGTTTGTCTGTCTGTCTGTCTGTCTGTCTGTCTGTCTGTCTGTTTGCAGCACTGCGTCTACACCGTTGCACGGCGAATCGCCAAACTTTGCACACATATTGGTCTTGCCCTGGAATAGACTGTGCCCAATTGATGACGTCATCGGTGACGTGGTTCGGCCGCCATCTTGGAAAAACTGAAAAACCTTGCACCTCTATATCTCCGAAAGTACTAAACAGAAAAAATTGAGACATGGCTCATTGTAAAGAACTCTCCATGGGGAATAAAATA
This sequence comes from Myxine glutinosa, assembly GCF_964187855.1. NCBI lineage: Eukaryota > Metazoa > Chordata > Myxini > Myxiniformes > Myxinidae > Myxine > Myxine glutinosa. The sequence continues at coordinate 136,668,794 of NC_136268.1, forward strand.
TGTAAATGATGACGTCATCAGTCACGTGGTTCGGTCGCCATCTTGGAAAAACGGCAAAACGTTGCGCCACTATATCTCCAAAAGTGCTGAACAGAAAAAATTGAGACATGGCTCATTGTAAAGAACTCTCCATGGGGAATAAAATATGTTAATGATGACGTCATATGTCACGTGGTCGGCCGCCATCTTGGAAAAACGGCAAAACTTTGCACCACTATATCTCCAAAAGTGCTGAACAGAAAAAATTGAGACATGGCTCATTGTAAAGAACTCTCCATGGGGAATAAAATATGTTAATGATGACGTCATCAGTCGCGTGGTCGGCCGCCATCTTCGAAAAACCGAAAAACCTAGCACCTCCATATCTCCGAAAGTGCTGAATAGAAAAAATTGAGACATGGCTCATTGTCAAGAACTCTCCATGTGGAATAAAATATGTTAATGATGACGTCATCGGTCACGTGGTGCGGCCGCCATCTTGGAAAAACGGGAAAAAAATTCATCTGTTTGTCTGTCTGTCTGTTTGTCTGTTTGTCTGTCTGTTTGCAGCACTGCGTCTACACCGTTGCACGGAGAATCGCCAAACTTTGCACACATATTGGTCTTGCCCTGGAATAGACTGTGCCCAATTGATGACGTCATCGGTGACGTGGTTCGGCCGCCATCTTGGAAAAACCGAAAAAATTTGCACCTCTATATCTCCGAAAGTACTGTACTGAAAAAATTGAGACATGGCTCATTATAAATAACTCTCCATGGGGAATAAAATATGTTAATGATGACGTCATCAGTCACGTGGTTCGGTCGCCATCTTGGAAAAACGGCAAAACGTTGCGCCACTATATCTCCAAAAGTGCTGAACAGAAAAAATTGAGACATGGCTCATTGTAAAGAACTCTCCATGGGGAATAAAATTTGTTAATGATGACGTCATATGTCACGTGGTTCGGCCGCCATCTTGGAAAAACCGAAAAACTTAGCACCTCTATGTGTCCAAAAGTGCTGAATAGAAAAAATTGAGACATGCCTCATTGTAAAGAACTCTCCATGGGGAATAAAATATGTTAATGATGACGTCATCGGTCACGTGGTTCGGCCGCCATATTTGTCCTCAATGGCCAATAAAAAAGTACATTCCGGCAAGTCCTCGGTCTCTGACCGATTTTTCATCTGTTTGTCTGTCTGTCTGTTTGTCTGTTTGTCTGTCTGTTTGCAGCACTGCGTCTACACCGTTGCACGGAGAATCGCCAAACTTTGCACACATATTGGTCTTGCCCTGGAATAGACTGTGCCCAATTGATGACGTCATCGGTGACGTGGTTCGGCCGCCATCTTGGAAAAACCGAAAAACTTTGCACCTCTATATCTCCGAAAGTACTGAACAGAAAAAATGGAGACATGGCTCATTGTAAAGAACTCTCCATGGGGAATAAAATATGTTAATGATGACGTCATATGTCACGTGGTCGGCCGCCATCTTGGAAAAACGGCAAAAATTTGCACCACTATATCTCCAAAAGTGCTGAACAGAAAAAATTGAGACATGGCTCATTGTAAAGAACTCTCCATGGGGAATAAAATATGTTAACGATGACGTCATATGTCACGTGGTCGGCCGCCATCTTGGAAAAACGGCAAAAATTTGCACCACTATATCTCCAAAAGTGCTGAACAGAAAAAATTGAGACATGGCTCATTGTAAAGAACTCTCCATGGGGAATAAAATATGTTAATGATGACGTCATCAGTCACGTGGTCGGCCGCCATCTTGGAAAAACGGCAAAACTTTGCACCACGATATCTCCAAAAGTGCTGAACAGAAAAAATTGAGACATGGCTCATTGTAAAGAACGCTCCATGGGGAATAAAATATGTTAATGATGACGTCATCAGTCGCGTGGTCGGCCGCAATCTTGGAAAAACCGAAAAACCTAGCACCTCCATATCTCCGAAAGTGCTGAATAGAAAAAATTGAGACATGGCTCATTGTCAAGAACTCTCCATGTGGAATAAAATATGTTAATGATGACGTCATCGGTCACGTGGTGCGGCCGCCATCTTGGAAAAACGGGAAAAAAAATCACCTCCATATCTCCGAAAGTGCTGAATAGAAAAAATTGAGACATGGCTCATTGGAAAGAACTCTCCAGGGGGAATAAAATATGTTAATGATGACGTCATCGGTCACGTGGTTCGGCCGCCATCTTGGAAAATCCGAAAAACGTTGCACCTCTATCTCCAAAAGTGCTGAACAGAAAAAATTGAGACATGGCTCATTGGAAAGAACTCTCCAGGGGGAATAAAATATGTTAATGATGATGTCATCGGTCAGGTGGTTCAGCCGCCATATTTGTCCTAAATGGCCGATAAAAAAGTAAATTCCGGCAAGTCCTCGGTCTCTGATCTGTTTGTCTGTCTGTCTGTCTGTCTGTTTGTCTGTCTGTTTGCAGCACTGCGTCTACACCGTTGCACGTAGAATCGCCAAACTTTGCACACTTATTGGTCTTGCCATGGAATAGACTGTGCCCAATTGATGACGTCATCGGTGACGTGGTTCGGCCGCCATCTTGGAAAAACCGAAAAAATTTGCACCTCTTTATCTCCGAAAGTACTGAACAGAAAAAATTGAGAAATGGCTCATTGTAAAGAACTCTCCATGGGGAATAAAATATGTAAATGATGACGTCATCAGTCACGTGGTTCGGTCGCCATCTTGGAAAAACGGCAAAACGTTGCGCCACTGTATCTCCAAAAGTGCTCAACAGAAAAAATTGAGACATGGCTCATTGTAAAGAACTCTCCATGGGGAATAAAATATGTTAATGATGACGTCATCAGTCACGTGGTCGGCCGCCATCTTGGAAAAACGGCAAAACTTTGCACCACGAAATCTCCAAAAGTGCTGAACAGAAAAAATTGAGACATGGCTCAATGTAAAGAACTCTCCATGGGGAATAAAATATGTTAATGATGATGTCATATGTCACGTGGTCGGCCGCCATCTTGGAAAAACGGCAAAACTTTGCACCACGAAATCTCCAAAAGTGCTGAACAGAAAAAATTGAGACATGCCTCATTGTAAAGAACTCTCCATGGGGAATAAAATATGTTAATGATGACGTCATAGGTCACGTCGTTCGGCCGCCATCTTGGAAAAACGGCAAAATTTTGCACCTCCATAGCTCTGAAAGTACTGAATAGAAAAAATTGAGACATGGCTCATTGTAAAGAACTCTCCATGGGGAATAAAACATGTTGATGACGTCATCTGTCACGTGGTTCGGCCGCCATCTTGGAAAAACCGAAAAACTTTGCACCTCCATATCTCCAAAAGTGCTGAATAGAAAAAATTGAGACATGGCTCATTGTAAAGAACTCTCCATGGGGAATAAAATTTGTTAATGATGACGTCATATGTCACGTGGTTCGGCCGCCATCTTGGAAAAAGCGAAAAATTTTGCACCTCCATATCTCTGAATGTGCTGAATAGAAAAAATTGAGACATGGCTCATTGTAAAGAACTCTCCATGGTGAATAAAATATGTTAATGATGACGTCATCAGTCAGGTGGTTCGGCCGCCATCTTGGAAAAACCGAAAAACTTTGCACCTCTATATCTCCGAAAGTACTGAACAGAAAAAATTTAGACATGGCTCATTGTAAAGAACTCTCCATGGGGAATAAAATATGTAAATGATGACGTTATCAGTCACGTGGTTCGGTCGCCATCTTGGAAAAACGGCAAAACGTTGCGCCACTATATCTCCAAAAGTGCTGAACAGAAAAAATTGAGACGTGGCTCATTGTAAATAACTCTCCATGGGGAATAAAATATGTTAATGATGACGTCATATGTCACGTGGTCGGCCGCCATCTTCGAAAAACGGCAAAACTTTGCACCACTATATCTCCAAAAGTGCTGAACAGAAAAAATTGAAACATGGCTCATTGTAAAGAACTCTCCATGGGGAATAAAATATGTTAATGATGACGTCATCAGTCACGTGGTCGGCCGCCATCTTGGAAAAACGGCAAACTTTGCACCACAAAATCTCCAAAAGTGCTGAACAGAAAAAATTGAGACAAGGCTCATTGTAAAGAACTCTCCATGGGGAATAAAATATGTTAATAATGACGTCATAGGTCACGTGGTTCGGCCGCCATCTTGGAAAAACCGAAAATTTTTGCACCTCCACATCTCTGAAAGTGCTGAATAGAATAAATTGAGACATGGCTCATTGTAAAGAACTCTCCATGGGGAATAAAATATGTTAATGATGACGTCATCGGTCACGTGGTCCGGCCGCCATCTTGGAAAAACCGAAAAACTTTGCACCTCCAGTGCTGAATAGAAAAAATGAGACATGGCTCATTGGAAAGAACTCTCCATGGGGAATAAAATATGTTAATAATGACGTCATCGGTCACGTGGTTCGGCCGCCATCTTGGAAAAACCAAAAAACTTAGCACCTCGATATATCTCCGGAAGTGCTGAATAGAAAAAATTGAGACGTGGCTCATTGTAAAGAACTCTCCATGGGGAATAAAATATGTTAATGATGATGTCATCGGTCACATGGTTCGGCCGCCATATTTGTCCTAAATGGCCGACAAAAAAGTAAATTCCGGCAAGTCCTCGGTCTCTGACCGATTTTTCATCTGTTTGTTACTTGCCGGAAAAATTTTCCGGCAAGTATGTTGATCTGTTCGTTTGTTTGTCTGTCTGTCTGTTTGTCTGTCTGTTTGTCTGTCTGTTTGTCTGTTTGCAGCACTGCGTCTACACCGTTGCACGGAGAATCGCCAAACTTTGCACACATAATGGTCTTGCCCTCTAATATACTGTGCCCAAATGATGACGTCATCGGTCACGTGGTTCGGCCGCCATCTTGGAAAAACCAAAAAATTTTGCACCTCCATATCTCCAAAAGTCCTGAACAGAAAATATTGAGACATGGCTCATTGTAAAGAACTCTCCATGGGGAATAAAATATGTTAATGATGACGTCATCAGTCACGTGGTCGGCCGCCATCTTGGAAAAACGGCAAAACTTTGCACCACGATATCTCCAAAAGTGCTGAACAGAAAAAATTGAGACATGGCTCATTGTAAAGAACGCTCCATGGGGAATAAAATATGTTAATGATGACGTCATATGTCACGTGGTCGGCCGCCATCTTGGAAAAACGGCAAAACTTTGCACCACTATATCTCCAAAAGTGCAGAATGGAAAAAATTGAGAGATGGCTCATTGTAAAGAACTCTCCATGGGGAATAAAATATGTTAATGATGACGTCATGTATCACGTAGTTTTGCCGCCATATTTGTTCTAAATGGCCGATAAAAAAGTACATTCCGGCAAGTCCTCGGTCTCTGACCGATTTTTCATTTGTCTGTCTGTCTGTCTGTCTGTTTGTCTGTCTGTCTGTCTGTTTGCAGCACTGCGTCTACACCGTTGCACGTAGAATCGCCAAACTTTGCACAAATATTGGTCTTGCCCTGGAATAGACTGTGCCCTATTGATGACGTCATCGGTGACGTGGTTTGGCCGCCATCTTGGAAAAACCGAAAACCTTTGCACCTCTATATCTCCGAAAGTACTGAACAGAAAAAATTGAGACATGGCTCATTGTAAAGAACTCTCCATGGGGAATAAAATATGTAAATGATGACGTCATCAGTCACGTGGTTCGGTCGCCATCTTGGAAAAACGGCAAAACGTTGCGCCACTATATCTCCAAAAGTGCTGAACAGAAAAAATTGAGACCTGGCTCATTGTAAAGAACTCTCCATGGGGAATAAAATATGTTAATGATGACGTCATCAGTCACGTGGTCGGCCGCCATCTTGGAAAAACGGCAAAACTTTGCACCACGAAATCTCCAAAAGTCCTGAACAGAAAAAATTGAGACATGGCTCATTGTAAAGAACTCTCCATGGGGAATAAAATATGTTAATGATGATGTCATATGTCACGTGGTCGGCCGCCATCTTGGAAAAACGGCAAAACTTTGCACCACTATATCTCCAAAAGTGCTGAACAGAAAAAATTGAGACATGGCTCATTGTAAAGAACTCTCCATGGGGAATAAAATATGTTAATGATGACGTCATCAGTCACGTGGTTCGGCCGCCATCTTGGAAAAACCGAAAAACTCTGCACCTCCACATCTCCAAAAGTCCTGAATAGAAAAAATTGAGGCATGGCTCATTGTAAAGACCTCTCCATGGGGAATAAAATATGTTAATGATGACGTCATCGGTCACGTGGTTCGGCCGCCATATTTGTCCTAAATGGCGGATAAAAAAGTACATTCCGGCAAGTCCTCGGTCTCTGACCGATTTTTCATCTGTCTGTCTGTCTGTCTGTTTGTCTGTCTGTTTGCAGCACTGCGTCTACACCGTTGCACGTAGAATCGCCAAACTTTGCACACATATTGGTCTTGCCCTGGAATAGACTGTGCCCAATTGATGACGTCATCGGTGACTTGGTTCGGCCGCCATCTTGGAAAAACCGAAAAACTTTGCACTTCTATATCTCCGAAAGTACTGAACAGAAAAAATTGAGACATGACTCATTGTAAAGAACTCTCGATGGGGAATAAAATATGTTAATGATGACATCATCAGTCACGTGGTCGGCCGCCATCTTGGAAAAACGGCAAAACTTTGCACCACGAAATCTCCAAAAGTGCTGAACAGAAAAAATTGAGACATGGCTCATTGGAAAGAACTCTCGATGGGGAATAAAATATGTTAATGATGACATCATCAGTCACGTGGTCGGCCGCCATCTTGGAAAAACGGCAAAACTTTGCACCACGAAATCTCCAAAAGTGCTGAACAGAAAAAATTGAGACATGGCTCATTGTAAAGAACTCTCCATGGGGAATAAAATTTGTTAATGATGACGTCATATGTCAGGTGGTTCGGCCGCCATCTTGGAAAAACCGAAAAATTTTGCACCTCCATATCTCTGAATGTGCTGAATAGAAAAAATTGAGACATGGCTCATTGTAAAGAACTCTCCATGGGGAATAAAATATGTTAATGATGATGCCATCGGTCACGTGGTCGGCCGCCATCTTGGAAAAACGGCAAAACTTTGCACCACTATATCTCCAAAAGTGCTGAACAGAAAAAATTGAGACATGGCTCATTGTAAAGAACTCTCCATGGGGACTAAAATATGTTAATGATGACGTCATCAGTCACGTGGTCGGCCGCCATCTTGGAAAAACCGAAAAACCTAGCACCTCCATATCTCCGAAAGTGCTGAATAGAAAAAATTGAGACATGGCTCATTGTAAAGAACTCTCCATGGGGAATAAAATATGTTAATGATGACGTCATCAGTCACGTGGTCGGCCGCCATCTTGGAAAAACCGAAAAACCTAGCACCTCCATATCTCCAAAAGTCCTGAATAGAAAAATTGAGGCATGGCTCATTGTAAAGAACTCTCCATGGGGAATAAAATATGTTAATGATGACGTCATCAGTCACGTGGTCGGCCGCCATCTTGGAAAAACGGAAAAAATTTAGCACCTCCATATCTCCGAAAGTGCTGAATAGAAAAAATTGAGACATGGCTCATTGTAAAGAACTCTCCATGGGGAATAAAAGATGTTAATGATGACGTCATATGTCACGTGGTTCGGCCGCCACCTTGGAAAAACCGAAAATTTTTGCACCTCCATATCTCTGAAAGTGCTGAATAGAAAAAGTTGAGACATGGCTCTTTGTAAAGAACTCTCCATGGGGAATAATATATGTTAATGATGACGTCATCGGTCACGTGGTTCGGCCGCCATATTTGTCCTAAATGGCCGATAAAAAAGTACATTCCGGCAAGTCCTCGGTCTCTGACCGATTTTTCATCTGTTTGTTTGTTTGTCCGGACAGAATAAATATGATTTTCTCTGCAACCATTGGTTTGATTGACAGGAAATGTTCATCAAAGGAGAATTTAAGAATGATAATTATGACGTCATACGTCACGTGGGTACGGGAGCCATCTTGGAAAAACCAAAAAGTTTTGCACCTCTATATCGCTGAAAGCGCTGAATGGAAAAAATTGAGACGTGGCTCATTTCAAATGACTCTCCATGGGGAATAAAATATGTTAATGATGATGTCATAGGTGCCTCCATTATGACGTCATAATTCGACAAGTACAAAACGTAATCCGATCAAGATGAAATTTATTGAGCGTCATGTACACGGAGGTATATAATATGGAGAGCCAATTGGCCACCTCGCAGCATTAGCCGCCGTGAAGCCACCGGAAATAGTCTGGCGGCCATATTGGGAAGCCGATCGTAAGCCTGTCAAAGCAAAGGCGTGGCGCACTGATGATGCAGCTGGAGCGAATTTTAGGACCGCCGACTATTTAATTAATATAGAATACTAATATTTGAACTGATATTCGGGCTCAGAATCCCGTTCTTTAAGGAAATGGTGGTCATTAAGTTTGAAGTTGGTTCTAGACGCATTTTTCCTGGGGAATCCAATGGTTTAGAGCTTGTTTGAAAAAAAAGTGCCCAAAATTACCGCTCGGTGTTCTTTATCGTTCTTCTCATGACCCAATCACCCACTAGTAGGAATAAGAATCCTGACATGTTACACCCCTGTTTAACTCCTGTCTTCACCTTTAACCATTCTGTTGTTTCACCTTGGTCGACGACCGCACATTGAAAGTCTTGGTAAAGGGCTTTTACAAGGTTCACTAATTTTCCAGGTATGCTGTATTTCTTCATTATGACCCAGACTTTCTCTGGGCAAGGAGTCGAAAGCTTTCTAGAAATCTATAAAATTGAGGTACATCGTCGTTTGCCATTCTTTGGCTTGTTCTATAATATTCCTCAATATAAAGATCTGATTTGTTGTCATGTTATATGATGTTACTTAATTCAGTCATTATATTGTAACTAAGATGTGTATGTTTCTATTACCGAGATGTTAGAAACCACGCAGATATAATGATAACCAGAGTTTATTCTACACTGACATGGGTCAGCAACACATCAACAGTGAGTCAGTCACATAAATGACATGAAACGCTGTCATGTAGTTAACCCACACAATTCACAGTTAACCCACAAAACACACCCACACCATGTAGAGATGAGGTCGCTCTTATATTTCAGCTTGCTCTGGTGTTGCCTCACTGGTGAGCAAACAGGACCAGTTTGCAATATTTTTTCCTGATGCGCTCTTCCTTCATGTCATCATCGAGTGTTCTCACAACATGATGGAAACGTATCTTGCTGTATGATTGTGATACAGAATGTATTAAAGCAAACACATGGTTGCTGTCTGCCTCACAGTCAAACATGTGCCGATCCAAGGAAGCAAATGTAGACCGACCGACCTCAGAAAGGACAGAAGTGGAAATTGCCACTCTTATCCCACTTTCACGAGGCATTTTGCCATTGCTTACAGCCAGGAGCCTCTTGACACAGCGTTCAGTCGCCTCACAGACACGAACAACACTGTGCGAGGGAACTATGAGGCCACCCCTGTTCTTGGTAACAATCAGGCTGTACATTGGTGTGGTTTGCCATTCTTCGTTGTTACTGGTCAATGCAGAAAGACATTGGCTACACTTCAGAGTCTTCCTCACCATCCTCACCACATAGCCGGCAATATAGCCAACACATGACTCTGTAAAGATGGAAAGTTGCTCAAAATTTGGAATATCCGCATAGTCGTGGTCCTCTTTTGCCGGCGATCTCAACTCCAGGTCATATCGTCTGGCCACCAACATGTCGTGACTCTCGTCAGGCACAGCCTGCTTTGCAACGCACTTGAAGGAAGCCGCATTCAGGATTCTGGTTGAGTCCTGTGCAGAACAGTTCCCACTTGCAGACTTGATGTCATGTCGCATCAAGAGGCGCTTATATGCGGCAACAAACTGCCGGGCCGTTGGGTTATTCCCACTTCCACATGCAATGCGGACCGCTCCAAAGAAAAGTTCAATGTGGTCTTGGCTCATTTTGTACGTGAGCAGGTATCGCAGGGGAGATGAGGCAGGTTTGACATATGTGAAATACAAAATTTTGACACACTCTATGCAGATCATGAAACCAATGAAGGGGGTTTTCAAACGCGTATTGGTCATAACTTGACCATTCATGTTTTTGATGTTGGACAAGTAACTGTAGGCAGTATCCAGGAATGGCAGGAAAAGTCCTTCTCGTGATGTCATGAGTGGTGCCTTGTAGTTTCGTGCCAATGGATTGCGAGAATTTAGAATGTCAAACAGTTTGTCCAATGTTTCAATGTATTGGCAGGTAGCCCCACTGCCCTGAAATTCTGATAGTTGCAAAGTGTCCCTGCAAAACCGAATTGCATCTGCCACACTAGTGCTCAATGTCTGAGCGGCTGTGTCCACCTTCATGACATTGCTCTTCCACTCGATGTGTTTCCGGGAGAGCTTATTTCCCAGACGCAAGCCTTCCCTCTTCTGCAGATCAAAGAGTGCCTGGATGTATTTCCACGCGATGACTTTTTTGTTGCCATCCTCCATCATTTTCATGGATCCAAGACAGTTTCTTGCAAGTTTAAGCATGTGACATGCATCGAGTACAACACAAATTTTCTTTTCGGGATTTGCTGGGTGGGGAAATGTTGGTTTCACATTCTGCGGCGTGATGTCGGCACCTAGCTCACGTAACATTGTCAAATGAGCGGACGGTCCATCGCAAGTTAAGGAAACCACCTCTGCACCGATATCATGCAATTTTAGTAGACATTGTGTCACCAAATTCGCCTGTTCCTTCCCCGACAATCCATTTATCATAAAGTATGCTACAGGCACTTTCCAACTGTCATTCAGCTTCCATTCCCCGATTCCGATTCCCCGATCGACGTGGGAGCCCCAGCTCCTTCACTAGCAGACAAGACAGCCGGCTTAACGTTCGCCAGGATGATCAGTCGCCCTGCCCGTGAAATACCAGGATCGGGATTCGTACCAGGACCCTGAACAACTTCCTGCCCTACCTACTGCTACTGCGAAGTGGGAAGGCAATGGCAAACCACCTAGTGCTGTAATTTATACAACCCTCATTTGCAGTTATTGGCATCAGATAGCTAAGGAAAAATAACAACTATTGAACAATAAACTTCCAATTTAGTTGCATGTTCGAGTCCGGTGTATTGTATTACTTGCCCTGATGGATGTGGACGAATGTCACAATCGGCTTCCCAATATGGCCGCCAAGCAACTTCCGCTAGCTTCAGCCGACAGCCGTCATTGGCTCTCCAGTTTATTATATACCTCCGTGGTCATGTAGGCATAAATTGGTGGAGAAAAAATAATGATGACGTCATCGGTCACGTGGTTCGGCAGTCATTCCTTTTTATCACAAAAGCCTTAAAATCACTTAAAAAACAAAACCCGGCGAGGGTTTGCAATCTCTGATTGCTCTTTCTTGTTTTGAAACTGTTTTTGTTATTTGCGCATATGGGAGAAGATGTCTGAATACAAATGGATGCAGGCAGGCTTTGCATTTTCAGATGCTTTCTCGTTATTATTGGCGCTGAGGAAGCGCCTCTAGCGATTGACTTCCAGCCAGTGTAACGCTAATTCCTGTCACAGGAATTCTGAGATCATATAAGTGGGCGTGGCAGTTCCTGATTGGTTCGTGTTGGGGAACGCCTTCTCGCTGCCGACGTGACGTAAATTCGCGCACGCGCACTGGTGAAGCTTACTCGATCTTCTCGATCCCATATTACATGTACTTTCATTGCATACAAATTATACTTCCTCCTAGAAATTCCATGCCCGAACCTCAGCGCAATCCAAGAGGATTCACTTGTTATTATTATTATTATAATTATTACCTGCTTCAAGATCTGCAAGGAAGAGTCCAACTAATTTGTTAGATATTGTTATAAGTTAATTGTGTTAATTTGCTTCAATGTGATATTTGAAGTTTTAAATATATACATCCGGATCCGGAAGGGTGGAGCTTAGCGAGCGCGCCATGCCGGAAATGGAGATGTTTGCTGTGATTATTGCTCCTGTTGAATGACTTTGGTTTTCGCTTACAACAAACCTTTGTTGATGAACTTCAAGGAGTGATCCTGGATCCCGGGGACATTACATAATCCGTTTCTGGAAGAAAGTTGCACAAATATAGAAAAAGATAAGGGGGCGGCAAGACTGCATTTTGGGAGTTGAACCTAAAGATGGTATTCCAGTAGAATGGAAGAACTGGGAAAGGTGAATAGGCTGAGAGAGCCGAGGGATATGGAATGGAGCGCAGGTGGTGAAGAAACAGAATTGCCATCGACCTGTTTGCGATGTGAGAGCAACAGGCCTTGTGCTTTGGCCTCATCACAGGACGATAAATCTTGACCAAATGACACTTACTATACCTGCTGAGCTATGAGTACATAGTGTAGTTGTTAAATCCTGATATATATCAACGAATTCCACACGCATTGTTTTTTTGACGCTTCGTTTGCTGGAATTGTTGCATCTTTTCCCATTCTGTCACTTTTTACTATATGAATGTCACAAATTTAGTGCGGGTGGAAATATATTATAATGTGTGCATGGTCCATTAAGAGGTCACACTCACACTTCGGGACTCGCCTCGCGGGCTCATTCTTAACAAAAATTATTAACCATCGTTAACTGAACACGCTACTATTATGTCCCAATGCTCTTATGACCCGTATCATCCATGCACTCTATTATATCACATACATTGCCATTATCCAGCGCTTTATTGATTACTGATTAATTATTAGGATAGTTGTGCCTGGTTGGTGTTGGCTTAGCGGTTAGGGTGCCAGCTTGGGATCCTAGGACCCTGGGTTCCAATCCCTGATCGATCGCTGAATTAACGCCAGGGGGGTTGACTCAGCCTGTCATCCGTCCGAGGTCGGCAAATTGAGTACCAGCTTGCTGTGTACCCCGATTTAGAATAGGCACACTGTATCCCTGCGCATCGTAAGAGGTGACCAAGGGTTGGCGTCAGGAAGGGCATCCGGCCATAAAAACATTGCCTCAAACAGGGAACCATGATTGTCATGGGGCCCGCAAGGCTAACCCCCACTCGAGCGGGGAAAATGGCCTTAAAACGATCATTCATTATTAGGATAGTAATAACAACCACTTTTGCGCACATTAAGGCTAAATTGCATCAACGAAGGTGAATATGAACACATATACACACACGCAATTCAGATTTAGTATTTCTCACAGCTGTGATCAGTTTGCCTGTCCGCCTTCGACACACGAGGCCTCTTCTTCCTCCTTGTCTAGGGGACTCTCATGTTCTCTCTTCCCCCAGGGCGGTGTTCTCTTCCTCCGGGGCGGGGCATCTACTCTATAAGAGAGCAGTTGGTCTGTGTGTCGCCATTTTTCTCAAAGATGGCTGAACGGATCTTCGTCAAACTTTCAGGAGTTCATCAGTGAGTGCCTGGGATTGTTTTAGACACAAAAAAATTGAAAAAAAAAAAGGCAGTTTTGGGGGATTTAAAAAAATCTCTCTATAGTGCCTAAACGATTTTGATTAATGACAGTTATCTACAAGTAAACATTCGCATAAATAAATACAAAACAATTACCAGACATTTGAACACATATAATGAAACAATTCTAGAAGCGGTCGAAGTTAGGGGAAAGGCTTCTTCTTTTCCCTAAACGTCATCATACTTAACTCAGAAACGTGATGAACGGCACATTCAGCAGCATATATTCAACGAAAAGGTAAAATGATGATTTGACATTTGTGATGGATTCTGATTTGGATGTAATTGCTTTTCCATTATATTTGCCCTCATTTCAAATATGTTAATGTTTCATTTTCGCTTGAGCAACACCAGGTACTCCAGCTATAAACACTTACATACTTTACTCGGGGGTACAAATACAAATACAACGTTGTCTGGGAGGTAACATAGGCG